>NC_057795.1:344071919-344114872 GCF_018294505.1 Triticum aestivum
ACTGTTCATCCATAGAGGCAGCATCGATCAGCTTCAGTTAGCAGCAGTAGCGGAGGAATCGCTCGATCGGGTTCAGTTAACAGCCATCGATCGATCGCTCGGGTTCAGTAACGCGTAACCTGCAGTGCAATCGCTCGGGTTCAGTTAGAGCCCAATGCCTCGCTCGAGTCCAGCTAGAGCCAACGCCTCGCACACACACGCGTACGTGTATGAGAGAAACGCGCATTGCTTGGCCCCCGACCGCCCACCGTATCCGGGAACTCCCCAAAATTTTCCTTGCCCTCGCTTCTACTACGGTTTTTTCCGTCATGGATGGCCCCAAGAATGTCATGCAGCTGCGTCTCCGGCCCCCCAGGACGAAAAGCCCATTTGCTATCATGATTTTTTTGTCATAGAAGTAGGAGCCCACCACATCTATGATGATACCGGGTTTTGTCACAATTATCATCATAGAAGTGTCATATGTATGACAGAAAATAAAATTTGTTAGGCCCAAAATGTCACGGATGTGTCTTTTTTTGTAGAGTTTATTGTGTTGGTTGCGAGTTCTCGTTTGTTTGTGTACGTGCGTGGTACTTTTGAGGAGCCTCCTACCGGATTTATACCTTGGTTCTCAAAAACTGAGGGAAATACTTACGGTACTATTGCTGCATCACCCTTTCCTCTTCAAGGAAAACCAATGCAAGCTCAAGACGTAGCAATACTTCGTCAGCACAATGCTACGAGGTGCGAGAGCACGACACCCCATGCCTCAGAAGCTCTTGCTCGCGCTCCTGGTGGCCTCGCGCAAGCTACGCCTCTACTTCCAGGGTCACCCCATCAAGGTTGTGTCAGCTTTCCTGCTGGAGAGAGTGCTCAGGAGTCCCGATGCTGTGGGAAGAGTTGCCGAATGGAACATCGAGCTGCAAGCGTTTGACATGGAGTTCAGCAAAACTAGGGTCATCAAGGGGGCTGTGGTCACTGACTTTGTGGCAGAATGGACCGACGCCCCGGAGCTCCAAGCAGGCGAGAACCAGTCCCTCTCGCCAGGGAGCGAAGCACCGGACGGCTGGGTCATGTACTTCGACGATGTGTTCGCACGCCAGGGCGCAGGGGCGGGAGCAGTGCTTATCTCTCCCACCCAGGACAAGCTCTATTATGTCGTGCAGCTCTGCTTCCAACAGGGCGAGAAGGTCTCCAACAACATTGCTGAGTACGAGGGGTTGATTGCCGGCATCAAGGCTGCGGCGGCCCTGGGAGTGAAGCGCCTCACCATCAGAGGTGACTCTCAGCTACTCGTCAACTTCTCCAACAAGGTGTACGAACCAAAGGACGAGCACATGGAGGGATACCTCGCAGAGGTACGCAAGATGGAGAAGATATTCCTGGGTCTAGAGTTGCAGCATGTGCCCCGCGGAACAAATAAGGAAGCTGACGAGATTGCCAAGATGGCCTAAAGGCATCAGCCCCAGGAACCAGGAGTCTTCGAGGAGCGTCTCTTCAAGCCCTCAGCAACCCCACCAATCGCTGGGCTTGCACCACCTCGGGAGGAGCTCCCCCTGTTGACACCAGATTTTGGCACGGCCAAGAACTTATTTAAGATGGCTTCAAATGGAGAAGTGTTCTACATGAAAGAGTTCCGTATTGTTGATATGAACATCTTTGAAGTTTGGGCCATCACCGTCCGTTTTCATCTCGAAGGCCGAAACTATGCTCAAAGTACAAAGATCTTATATTCAGAGTACAGTTTGGCCGATTAGGCCCCCAAGAAGACCTCAAACGGAAAAATGATCTACATGAATTGTCTTCGCCTCGTCGAAACGGTCGATTTTCTTATAAGAAACGTCTCAATCGGAGTTCGTATGCAAAATTTACATCCAAAAACGCGCGGGTGCATCAGGATGGCCGGACACTCTGGGTATGACCATCCGGGTTTTGGATTTCTCCGAGGATGGCCGGACACTCCGGGGGTGTTTGTCCGGGTTTTGGATTTTTCTGCCGCAGACTTTGGAAAACAGCCGAAAGCTCCCTCAAGATGGCCTCTGATCAAAAAACGTTCAACATGAAAGTTGTTCGTCTCGTCAAAACAGTCAACATTGCTTTTGAGCTTGTTTCCATCCGTGGTCGTTTACTACCTCAAACGTGGACCGCAAGGTTCAGCCAGTTTAAACCGAACAGTTTTGGAAAGTTCGGACAAAACCAATCCGAATTTGACTAGGGTTTTGGACGTGAATCCAGGCCTTTCCTTGCACGGGAAGTCCAGCCGCCTCTTATATACGTAAGGGGTGACGGCCGATTGAACAACACACAATCGAACAATTCGACTACCACTTTTTATCTTTTATCTTTTCTCCTTAACCCTAGTTCTTCTTCTTCCTCGTTCTTTGTTGTTCTTCTTCATTGCAGGGGGGCGAACCTCGAGGCCCTAGGGGCGATCAGGTCGACCTAGGGCAGCCCATAGCCGCCGCGTGCCCAGACGGGGTCCCTCCCGGGTGCGTGGGGTTTCGGGTCTTCAAAAGAGCTCGCCGGATTGTCTTGCGTATCGCGCTTCCGGTGAGCCTCCTTCGGCGACGTGTCTTGCGTATCGCGCTTGACGCCGAGGGTACACGATGACGTGTTCGTGTGCGAACACACTTTTTGGCGACTCCGCTGGGGACGAAGCTTTCAACGGTCTCCGGCCTATTCTTGCTACAAAGAGATCGTCATCTAGGGTTTGCAATCTACAAAGGTAATATGAATACCCAATTCACTTATGTAGATGCAAATAATGCATATGTTGTTGCTAGATCATCTAATGACCATAATGTATCGACTAGCCCTAGCTTTACCAATCATGCATCAAATTATGTGCAAGGGCCGATGCAACAAAATATCCATGATTCTACTTAATATAATTTTAGCAACATGCAACATATGTATCCCAACTCCCATGCATCGGCAACCCCACAAATTTATATGCCGATGAATAACATGATGAGTTCGGTTAATCAAGTTGAGACACCCTATGTAGGAACTTCCAATGGTATGCAACAAAGTGTTTCAAGTTTTTATTCATCGGCAAATAACTTGCAGTACGTTAATCCAAACGTGCCGGTGGATAGGGGAATTGGCCATGTTACTACTAGTTATTTGGCCAATTACCCTCAAACATCATATGCTACACCTAATGCTACTAATTTTTTGGCACCATATGCTACTGTTGATGTCCATAATTCGGCTCCGCACCTTCATGGTCATGGCCGAATAAGTGAAACTTCTGCAGGAGCACAAATGCCTTCACCTACTACCGTGGCATACCATGTACCCCCTACACAATTACAGAATTTCGGCAACATCTCATTGCCGAAAGAGTCTAAAAGCATTGGGGGGCAACCATATCCAGACTGGGTGGTTGAAAACAAGCCTACATTCTCTTGGGATTTGTGGAACTCCATTCGACAGGAACTAATAAAAGGAGGGAAGCCTCATGATTTTGCTGCAGTAAAAGCTAGAGTTGTGCAAATGATGCAGTTGCCCAGTGCTATACCATCCAGTGTACCACCTAAACAATTGCAAAGTTTCGGCACCTCATTGCCGAAAGAGTCTCAAAGTATTGGGGGGCAATCTCATGACGAGTGGATGGAAATTGAGATGAAAAAGTTTAAAGCTCGCCAAGCTGAGATGTGGGCTGAAATTAGACAAGAGTGAGAAGCCTTGCAAATTCAAAAAGATAAAGTAATTGATTCAGGTAACAAAGAAAATTCGGTTATTGAAAAAGCCGAATCAACTAGTATATATTCTGAGTCCATAAAATTCAAAGAAGCAAGCATTATTGAGAAAGGGCATGGAAAGCATAGCAAGACAGTCATGCTTGATTTTTCTGAAGTTAATGGAACCAACTTCCTGCCCTATGAGTTCCGAGCCGTAGAAATTCACAAGCTTCAAGGACAAGAACAAGTAGCGGAACAAAGTTCGGCCAACAAAAATCTTCAGTGTAATGATGCACGGAATAAAGAAAAAGATGATGAAAAGGCGTTGGAGAGTCATCCAAAGATGAAGCTAGATATTGTTCAAGTCACACCACCATCATGCTCTCCCAACGTATTTGAATAGGTATGCATAGCGAGTAATTTACCTATTTTTAGATTTGGTCACAACTTTATTGTTGATGCATCTATTAGAAAAATCCTCATATGTAATTTTGAAAGACCAATGAAGAAGGGTAATTTACTTGTTAGCAATAAAATTGTTTTAGAACATATCGGTCAACCAATTGTACCATTTATGAAGACCGATAATGACTTACTATTGCAGCCAAAGATTTCCCCGTTGCTTTATCTAAAGTTCATATCTATTTGGGTAGCTTTGCTTATTCCGTACTTTGCTTGCACTTGGTCTCAATTGAGACATGTATGTTCTAACTATTTTTATTTTAGAAATTTAAAGCCAAGGTTAAATTCTGTTGAGAAAACTGATGCTAGTATAATATCTTACCCAAAGACATCGAAGATAGAGTGCAAAACACAATGCATAGTCGAATGGTGTGACGCAAAATATGAACCATTCGTTTGCTTAACTCCAAAGCCATTCTCACAACAAGATAGGCTAGAGAATGAAAAGTTTACCTTCAATTCAAGCATGTGTGATCAAATATTTGATTTGTTGTTGCAAAATAATTATATTAGAATTCTTGATCTTTGAACGCCAGTGACGAACCAAAATTCCGGCCAGTCCGGGCACCAGCCGCCTTGGTCCTCAATCCAATTGTGGATGGCTTTCGGCTCACTAAAGTGCTCATGGACGGCGGCAACGGGCTAAATCTCATCTACGAGGACACGCTCAATAAAATGGAAATAGATAGGAGCTGCATCGAGCAAAGTAATACGACCTTCCGAGGAATCATTCCCAGCCGGGAGGCATGATGCGCGGGGACAATTACACTCGACGTGGTATTTGGCACGTCGGAGAACTATCGGTCCGAAGAGATAACCTTCTGAAGGAAATATGCCCTAGAGGCAATAATAAAGTTGTTATTTATATTTCCTTATATCATGATAAATGTTTATTATTCGTGCTAGAATTGTATTAACTGGAAACTTAGTACATGTGTGAATACATAGACAAACATAGTGTCACTAGTATGCCTCTACTTGACTAGCTCGTTGACTCAAAGATGGTTAAGTTTCCTAGCCATGGACATGAGTTTTCATTTGATTAACGGGATCACATCATTAGAGAATGATGTGATTGACTTGACCCATTCCGTTAGCTTAGCATTTGATCATTTAGTATATTGCTATTGCTTTCTTCATGACTTATACATGTTCCTATGACTATGAGATTATGGAACTCCCGAATACTGGTGGAACACTTTGTGTGCTACCAAACGTCACAACGTAACTGGGTGATTATAAAGGTGCTCTACAGGTGTCTCCAATGGTACTTGTTGAGTTGGCATAGATCGAAATTAGGATTTGTCACTCCGATTGTCGGAGAGGTATCTCTGGGCCCTCTCGGTAATGCACATCACTATAAGCCTTGCAAGCAATGTGACTAATGAGTTAGTTGCAGGATGATGCATTACGGAATGAGTAAAGCGACTTGCCGGTAACGAGATTGAACTAGGTATTGGATACCGATGATCGAATCTTGGGCAAGTAACATACCGATGACAAAGGGAACAACATATGATGTTATGCGGTTTGACCGATAAAGATCTTCGTAGAATATGTGGGAGCCAATATGAACATCCAGGTCCCACTATTGGTTATTGACCGGAGACGTGTCTCGGTCATGTCTACATAGTTCTCGAAACCGTAGGGTCCGCACGCTTAACGTTCGGTGACGATTATATTATGAGTTTATGTGTTTTGATGTTCCGAAGATAGTTCGGAGTCCCGGATGCGATCACGGACATGACGAGGAGTCTCGAAATGGTCAAGACGTAAAGATTGATATGTTGGACGGCTATATTCGGGTATCGGAAGTGTTCCGGAGAAGTTTCGGAGAAAACCGGAGTGCCGGAGGGGTTACCGGAACCCTCTAGGGAAGTATTGGGCCTTAGTGGGCCTGAGGGGAGAGAGAGGGCAGCAACCTAGGAGGTGGCGCGCCGCCTCCCATGGGGAATTCGAATTGGACTAGGGGAGGGGGGGCGCGGCCCCTCTTTCCCTCTCCCTCTCCCTCTCCTTCCTTCCCCCTTCCCCCCTTCCTAGTGAGACTAGGAAAGGATGAATCCTCCTCCTAGTAGGAGGAGGATTCCTCCTCTCCTTGGGGCGCACCAAGGCCGGCTGGCCTCCCCCTTGCTCCTTTATATATGGGGGAGGGGTGCACCCTAGGAGACACATGTTCATTGTTCCAAGCCGTGTGCAGTGCTCCCCTCCACCATATTCCACCTCAGTCATATCGTTGCTGTGCTTAGGCGAAGCCCTGCGTTGTTAACTTCATCATCACCGTCATCACGCCATCGTGCTGACGAAACTCTCCCTTGGCTTCAACTGGATCAAGAGTACGAGGGACGTCATCGAGCTGAACGACTGCAGAACTTGGAGGTGCCGTGCGTTCGGTACTTGGATCGGTCTAATCGTGAAGACATACGACTACATCAACCGCGTTGATATAACTCTTCCGCTTACGGTCTATGAGGGTACGTAGACAACACTCTCCCCTCTCATTGCTATGCATCATCATGATCTTGCGTGTGCGTAGGATTTTTTTTGAAATTACTACGTTACCCAACAATGGCATCCGAGCCAGGTTTATGCGTAGATGTTGTATGCACGAGTAGAACACAAGTGAGTTGTGGGCAATACAAGTCATACTGCTTACCAGCATGTCATACTTTGGTTCGGCGGTATTGTTGGATGAAGCTGCCCGGACCGACATTACGCGTACACTTACGCGAGACTGGTTCTACCGACGTGCTTCGCACATAGATGGCTGGTGGGTGTCAGTTTCTCCAACTTTAGTTGAACCGAGTGTGACTACGCCCGGTCCTTGTTGAAGTTTAAAACAACACTAATTTGACGAAATATCGTTGTGGTTTTAATGTGTAGGTAAGAACGGTTCTTGCTCAGCCCATAGTAGCCACGTAAAACTTGCAACAACAAAGTAGAGGATGTCTAACTTGTTTTTGCAGGGCATGTTGTGATGTGATATGGTCAAGACGTGATGAAATATAAGTTGTTGTATGAGATGATCATGTTTTGTTGAAGTTATCGGCAACTGGCAGAGGCTTTATGGTTGTCTCTTTATTGCATAACATGCAAGCGCCAAATAATTGCTTTACTTTATCGCTATGCGATAGCAATAGTTGCAAGAGCAATGGTTGGCGAGACGACCATGTGACGACACGTTGATAGAGATCAAGATGATGGAGATCATGGTGTCATGCCGATGACGATAGAGATCATGACAGTACTTTGGAAGATGGAGATTAAAGGCGCAACATGATCATGGCCATATCATGTCACATGTTTTGATTGCATATGATGTTTATCTTTTATGCATCTTATTTTGCTTAGATTGACAGTAGTATTATTAGATGATCTCTCAATAAATTTCAAGCTACAAGTGTTCTCCCTAAGTATGCACCGTTGCCAAAGTTCGTTGTGCCGAGACACCACGTGATGATCAGGTGTGATAAGCTCTACGTTCATATACAACGGGTGCAAGCCAGTTTTGCACACGCAGAAATACTCGGGTTAAACTTGACGAGCCTTGCATATGCAGATATGGCCTCAGAACACTGGAGACTGAAAGATCGAGCGTGAATCATATAGTAGATATGATCAACATAGTGATGCTCACCATTGAAAACTACTCCATCTCACGTGATGATCGTACATGTTTAGTTGATTTGGATCACGTGATCATTTAGATGACTAGAGGGATGTCTATCTAAGTTGGAGTTCTTAAGTAATATGATTAAATTGAACTTTATTTATCATGAACTTAGTCCTGATAGTATTTGCATAACTATGTTGTAGATCAATAGCTCGCGATGTTGCTCCCTGTTTATTTTGGTATTTTCCTAGAGAAAACTATGTTGAAAGATGTTAGTAGCAATGATGCGGACTTAGTTCGTGATCTGAGGATTATCCTCATTGCTGCACAAAAGAATTATGTCCTTGATGCACCGCTAGGTGAAAGACCTATTGCAGGAGCAGATGCATACGTTATGAACGTTTTGACAAAGCTTGGTATGATGACTACTTGATAGTTTAGTGCACCATGCTTTATGGCTTAGAACTGGGACTTCAAAAATGTTTTGAACACCATGGAGCATATAAGATATTCCAAGAGTTGAAATTGGTATTTCATACTCATGCCCGTGTCGAGAGGTATGAGACCTCTGATGGTACTTTGCCTACAAGATGGAGGAGAATAGCTCAACCAGTGAGCATATGCTCAGATTGTCTGGGTACTACAATCGCTTGAATCAAGTGGGAGTTAATCTTCCAGATAAGATAGTGATTGACATAGATCTCTAGTCACTATCACCAAGTTACTAGAACTTCGTGATGAACTATAATATGCGAGGGATACCGAAAAAATTCCCAAGCTCTTCGCGATGCTGAAATCGGCGAAGGTAGAAATCAAGAAAAGCATCAAGTGTTGATGGTTGATAAGACTACTAGTTTCAAGTAAAAGGGCAAAGGGAAAGAAAGGGAACTTCAAGAAGAATAGCAAGCAAGTTGCTGCTCCAATGAAGAAACACAAAGCTAGATCCAAGCCCAGAACAGAGTGCTTCTACTGCAAAGGAAATGGTCACTAGAAGCGGAATTACCCCAAACATTTGGCGGGTAAGAAGGATGGCAAGGTAAACAAAGGTATATTTGATATACAGATTATTGATGTGTACTTTACTAGTGTTCATAGTAACCCCTCGGTATTTGATACTAGTCCAGTTGCTAAGAGTAGTAACTCGAAACGGGAGTTGCAGAATGAACATAGACTAGTTATGGGTGAAGTAACAATGTGTGTTGGAAGTGGTTCCAAGATTGATATAATCATCATTGTACACTCCCTATACTTTCGGGATTTGTGTTGAACCTAAATAAGTGTTATTTGGTGACTGCGTTGAGCATGAATATGATTTGATCATGTTTATTGCAATACGGTTATTCATTTAAGTTAGAGAATAATTGTTGTTCTGTTTACATGAATAAAACCTTCTATGGTCGTACACCCAATGAAAATGGTTTGTTGGATCTCGATCGTAGTGATACACATATTCATAATATTGAAGCGAAAAGATGCAAAGTTAATAATGACAGTGCAACTTATTTGTGGCATTGCCGTTTCGGTCATATTGGTGTAAAGCGCATGAAGAAACTCCATGCTGATGGGATTTTGGAATCACTTGATGCTTGCGAACCATGCCTTATGGGCAACATGACTAAGACTCCGTTCTCCGAAACAATGGAGCGAGCAACTGACTTATTGGAAATAATACATACTGATGTATGCGATCTGATGAGTGTTGAGGCTCGCGGCGGGTATCGTTATTTTCTAACCTTCACATATGATTTGAGCAGATATGGGTATATCTACTTGATGAAACATAAGTATGAAACGTTTGAAAAGTTCAAAGAATTTCAGAGTGAAGTGGAAAATCATCGTAACAATAAAATAAAGTTTCTACGATCTGATCGTGGAGGAGAATATTTGAGTTACGAGTTTGGTCTTCATTTGAAACAATGCAGAATAGTTTCGCAACTCACGCCACCTGGAACACCACAGCGTAATGGTGTGTCCGAACGTTGTAACCGCACTTTAATAGATATGGTGCGATCTATGATGTCTCTTACCGATTTACCACTATCGTTTTGGGGTTATGCATTAGATATAGCTGCATTCACGTTAAAGAGGGCACCATCTAAATCCGTTGAGACGACACCATATGAACTGTGGTTTAGCAAGAAACCTAAGCTGTCATTTCTTAAAGTTTGGGGTTGCGATGCTTATGTGAAAAGTTACAACCTGATAAGCTCAAATCCAAATCGGAGAAATACGCCTTCATATAATACCCAAAGGAAACTGTTGGGTACACCTTCTATCATAGATCCGAAGGCAAGATATTCGTTGCTAAGAATGGATCCTTTCTAGAGAAGGAGTTTCTCTCAAAAGAAGTGAGTGGGAGGAAAGTAGAACTTGATAAGGTAATTGTACCTTCTCCCGAATTGGAAAGTAGTTCATCACAGAAATCAGTTCCAGTGATGCCTACACCGATTAGTGAGGAAGTTAATGATGATGATCATGAAACTTCACATCAAGTTACTACCGAACCTCGTAGGTCAGCCAGAGTAAGGTCCACACCTGAGTGGTACGGTAATCCTGTTCTGGAGGTCATGTTACTTGACCATGACGAACCTACAAACTGATGCCCAGATTCCGCAAAATGGCTTGAGGCCATGAAATCTGAGATGGGATCCATATATGACAACAAAGTATGGACTTTGGTTGACTTGCCCAATGATTAGCAAGCCATCGAGAATAAATGGATCTTCAAGAGGAAGACGGACGATGATAGTAGTGTTACTATCTACAAAGCTCGAATTGTCGCAAAATGTTTTTGAGAAGTTCAAGGTGTTGACTACGATGAGATTTTCTAACTCGTATCGATGCTTAAAAGTCTGTCCGGATCATGTTAGCAAAATTGCCACATTTTATGAAATCTGGCAAATGGATGTCAAAACTACATTCCTTAATGGATTTCTTAAAGAAAGGTTGTATATGAGGCAACCAGAAGTTTTTTTGTCGATCCTAAAGGTGCTAACAAAATGTGCAAGCTCCAGCGGTCCATCCATGGACTGGTGCAAAGCATCTCAGAGTTGGAATATACGCTTTGATGAGTTGATCAAAGCATATAGTTCTATACAGACTTGTGATGAAGCCTATATTTACAAGAAAGTGAGTGGGAGCACTACAACATTTCTGATAAGTATATGTGAATGACATATTGTTGTTCGGAAATAATGTAGAATTTTCTGTAAAGCATAATGAAGTATTTGAAAGGAGTTTTTCAAAGAAAGACCTCGGTAAAGTTGCTTACATATTAAGCATCAAGATCTATAGAGATAGATCAAGACGCTTGATAAGATTTTTCAGCAAGTAAAAACCTTGACAAGATTTTGAAGTAGTTCAAAATGGAACAGTCAAAGAAGGAGTTCTTGCCTGTGTTACAAGGTGTGAAGTTGAGTGAAGACTCAAAACCCGACAACTGCAGAAAATAGAAAGAGAATGGAAAGTCATTCCCTATGCATCAGCCATAGGTTCTATAAAGTATGCTATGTTGTGTACCAGACCTATTGTGTACCTCACCATGAGTTTGGCAAGAGGGTACAATAGTGATCTAGGAGTAGATCACTGGACAACGGTCAAAATTATCCTTAGTGGAATAAGGATATATTTCTCGGTTATGGAGGTGATAAAGAGTTCATCGTAAAGAGTTACGTCGATGCAAGCTTTTACACCAATCCAGATGACTCTGTGTCTCAATCTGGATACATATTGAAAGTGGGAGCAATTAGCTAGAGTAGATCCATGCAGAGCATTGTAGACACAGAAATTTGCAAAATAGTTACGAATCTGAATGTGGCAGACCCGTAGACTAAAACTTCTCTCACAAGCAAAACATAATCACACCTTATTACTCTTGGGTGTCAATCGCATAAAGCGATGTGAACTAGATTATTGAATCTGGTAAACCCTTTGAGTATTGATCACACGGCGATGTGAACTATTGGTGTTAAATCACATGGTGATGTGAACTAGATTATAGAATCTGGTAAACCCTTTGAGTGTTGGTCACATGGCGATGTGAACTATTGGTGTTAAGTCACATGACGATGTGAGCAAGATTATTGACTCTAGTGCAAGTGGGAGACTGAAGGAAATATGCCCTAGAGGCAATAATAAAGATGTTATTTATATTTCCTTATATCATGATAAATGTTTATTATTCATGCTAGAATTGTATTAACCGGAAACTTAGTACATGTGTGAATACATAGACAAACATAGGTCACTAGTATGCCTCTACTTGACTAGCTCGTTGAATAAAAGATGGTTATGTTTCCTAGCCATTGACATGAGTTATCATTTGATTAACAGGATCACATCATTAGAGAATGATGTGATTGACTTGACCCATTCCGTTAGCTTAGCATTTGATCATTTAGTATATTGCTATTGCTTTCTTCATGACTTATACATGTTCCTATGACTATGAGATTATGCAACTCCCGAATACCGGAGCAACACTTTGTGTGCTACCAAACATCACAACATAACTGGGTGATTATAAAGGTGCTCTACAGGTGTCTCCAATGGTACTTGTTGAGTTGGCATAGATTGAAATTAGGATTTGTCACTCCGATTGTCGGAAAGGTATCTCTGGGCCCTCTCGGTAATGCACATCACTATAAGCCTTGCAAGCAATGTGACTAATGAGTTAGTTGCGGGATGATGCATTACGAAACGAGTAAATAGACTTGCCGGTAACGAGATTGAACTAGGTATTGGATACCGATGATCGAATCTCGGGCAAGTAACATACCGATGACAAAGGGAACAACGTATGATGTTATGCGGTTTGACCGATAAAGATCTTCATAGAATATGTGGGAGCCAATATGAGGATCCAGGTTCCGCTATTGGTTATTGACCAGAGACGCGTCTCAGTCATGTCTACATAGTTCTCGAACCCGTAGGGTCCGCACGCTTAACGTTCGGTGACGATCAATATTATGAGTTTATCTCTTTTGATGTCCCGAAGATAGTTCAGAGTCCCGGATGTGATCACGAACATGACGAGGAGTCTCGAAATGGTCGAGATGTAAAGATTGATATATTGGACGGCTATATTCAGACATCGGAAGTGTTCCAGAGAAGTTTTGGAGAAAATCGGAGTGCCGGAGGGGTTCCGGAATCCCCGGGGGATGTATTGGGCCTTAGTGGGCCTGAGGGGAGAGAGAGGGCAGCAGCACAGGAGGTGGCGCACCCCCTCCCATGGGGAGTCTGAATTGGACTAGGGGAGGGGGGCGCGGCCCCTATTTCCCTCTCCCTCTTCCTCTACTTCCTTCCCCCTTCCCCCTTCCTAGTGAGACTAGGAAAGGATGAATCCTCCTCCTAGTAGGAGGAGGATTCCTCCTCTCCTTGGGGCGCACCAATGTCGGCCAGTCTCTCCCTTGATCCTTTATATACGGGGGAGGGGGGCACCCTAGGAGATGTTGGGGAACGTAGTAATTTCAAAAAATTTCATACGCACACGCAAGATCATGGTGATGCATAGCAACGAGCAGGGAGAGTGTGTCCATGTACCCTCGTAGACCGAAACTGGAAGCGTTATATTAACGCGGTTGATGTAGTCGTACGTCTTCATGATCCGACCGATCCAAGTACCAAACGCACGACACCTCCGAGTTCAGCACACGTTCATCTCGATGATGTCCCTCGTACTCTTGATCCAGTTGAGGCCGAGGGAGAGTTTCGTCAGCACGACGGCGTGATGACGGTGATGATGAAGTTACCGACGCAGGGCTTCGCCTAAGCACCGCAACAATATGACAAAGGTGGAATATGGTGGAGGGGGGCACCGCACACGGCTTGGAACAATCAACTTGTGCATCTAGGGTGCCCCCCGCCCCCGTATATAAAGGAGAAAGGGGGAGGCCGGCCGGCCCTTGCTGCTCCCAAAGGAGAGGAGGAATCCTCCTCCTACTAGGAGGAGGATTCATCCTTTCCTAGTCCCACTAGGAAGGGGGAAGGGGGAAGGAAGTAGAGGGAGAGGGAGAGGGAAAGAGGGGCCGCGCCCCCCTCCCCTAGTCCAACTAGGACTCCCCATTGGAGGGGGTGCGCCACCTCCTGGGCTGCTGCCCTCTTTCTCCCCTCAGGCCCACTAAGGCCCAATACTTCCCCGGGGGGTTCCGGTAACCCTTCCGGCACTCTGGTTCTCTCCGAAACTTCCCCGGAACACTTTTGATGTCTGAATACGGACATCCCATATATCAATCTTCACGTCTCAACCATTGCGAGACTCCTCGTCATGTCCGTGATCACATCCGGTACTCCGAACTATCTTCGGCACATCAAAACACATAAACTCATAATATCGATCGTCACCGAACGTTAAGCGTGCGGACCCTACGGGTTTGAGAACTATGTAGACATGACCGAGACACGTCTCCGGTCAATAACCAATAGTAGAACCTGGATGCTCATATTGGCTCCCACATATTCTACGAAGATCTTTATTGGTCAAACCACATAACAACATACGTTGTTCCCTTTGTCATCGGTGTGTTACTTGCCCGAGATTCGATCGTCAGTATTTCTATACCTAGTTTAATCTCGTTACCGGCAAGTCTCTTTACTCGTTCTGTAATGCATCATCCCGCAACTAACTCATTAGTCACATTGCTTGCATGGCTTATAGTGATGTGCATTACCGAGAGGGCCCAGAGATACCTCTCCGATACACGGAGTGACAAATCGTGATCTCGATCTATGCCAGCTCAACAAACACCATCGAAGACACCTGTAGATGATCTTTATAATCACCTAGTTACGTTGTGACGTTTGATAGCACACTAAGTGTTCCTCCGGTATTCGGGAGTTGCATAATCTCATAATCAGAGGAACATGTATAAGTCATGAAGAAAGCAATAGCAATATACTAAACGATCAAATGCTAAGCTAACAGAATGGGTCAAATCAATCACATCATTCTCTAATGATGTGACCCCGTTAATCAAATGACACCTCATGTCTATGGCTAGGAAACTTAACCATCTTTGATTCAACGAGCTAGTTAAGTAGAGGCATACGAGTGACACTTAGTTTGTCTATATATTCACACATGTACTAAGTTTCCGGTTAATGCAATCCTAGCATGAATAATAAACATTTATCATGATATAAGGAAATACAAATAACAACTTTATTATTGCCTCTAGGGCATATTTCCTTCAGTCTCCCACTTGCACTAGAGTCAATGATCTAGATCACATCACCATGTGATTAACACCAATAGTTCACATCACCATGTGTTTAACACCCAAAGTTCACATCGTCATGTGACCAATACCCAAAGGATTTACTAGAGTCAATAATCTAGTTCACATCGCTATGTGATTAACACCCAAAGAGTACTTAGGTGTGATCATGTTTTTGCTTGTGAGAGAAGTATAGTCAACAGGTCTGCCATATTCGGATCCATAAGTATTTTGAAAATTTCTATGTCTACAATGCTCTGCATGGAACTACTCTAGCTAATTGCTCCCACTTTCAATATGTATCCAGATTGAGACTTAGAGTCATCTAGATTAGTGTCAAAACTTGCATCGACGTAACCCTTTACGACGAACCTTTTGTCACCTCCATAATCTAGAAACATATCCTTATTCCACTAAGGATAATTTTGACTGCCGTCCAGTGTTCTACTCCTAGATCACTATTGTACTCCCTTGCCAAACTCAGGGCAAGGTATACAACAGGTCTGGTACACAGCATGGCATACTTTATAGAACCTATGGCTGAGGCATAGGGAATGACTTTTCATTCTCGTTCTATTTTCTATCGTGGTCGGTTTTTGAGTCTTTACTCAACATCACACCTTGCAACACATGCAAGAACTCCTTCTTTGACTGTTCCATTTTGAACCACTTCAAAATCTTATCAAGGTATGTACTCATTGAAATCAAGCGTCTTGATCTATCTCTATAGATCTTGATGCTTAATATGTAAGCAGCTTCACCGAGGTCTTTCTTTGAAAAACTCCTTTGAAAAACTCCTTTATGCTTTCCAGAAAATTCTACATTATTTCCGACCAACAATATGTCATTCACATATACTTATCAGAAATGTTGTAGTGCTCCCACTCGCTTTCTTGTAAATACAAGCTTCACCGCAAGTCTGTATAAAACTATATGCTTTGATCAACTTATCAAAGCGTATATTACAAATCCGAGATGCTTGTACCAGTCCATAGATGGATCACTGGAGCTTGCACATTTTGTTAGCACCTTTAGGATCGACAAAACCTTCTGGTTGCATCATATACAACTCTTCTTTAATAATTCCATTAAGGAATGTAGTTTTGACATCCATTTGCCAGATTTCATAAAATGCGGCAATTGCTAACATGATTCGGACAGAATTTTATGCATCGATACGAGTGAGAAAATCTCATCGCAGCCAACACCTTGAACTTGTCAAAAACATTTTGCGACAATTCGAGCTTTGTAGATAGTAACACTACTATCATCGTCCGTCTTCCTCTTGAAGATCCATTTATTCTCGATGGCTTGCCGATCATCGAGCAAGTCAACCAACGTCCATTCTTTGTTCTCATATATGGATCCCATCTCAGATTTCATGGCCTCAAGCCATTTCGCAGAATCTGGGTTCATCATTGCTTCCTCATAGTTCGTAGGTTCGTCATGATCAAGTAACATGACCTCCAGAACAGGATTATCATACCACTCTGGTGCGGATCTTACTCTGGTTGACCTACGAGGTTCGATAGTAACTTGATCCTAAGTTTCATGATCATCATCATTAACTTCCTCACTAATCGGTGTAGGCATCACTGGAACTGATTTCTGTGATGAACTATTTTCCAATTCTGGAGAAGGTACAATTACCTTATCAAGTTCTACTTTCCTCACACTCACTTCTTTCGAGAGAGACTCCTTCTCTAGAAAGGATCCATTCTTAGCAACGAATATATTGCCTTCGGATCTGTGATAGAAGGTGTACCGAACTGTCTCCTTTGGGTATCCTATGAAGACACATTTCTCCCATTTGGGTTCGAGCTTATCAGGTTGAAGCTTTTTTCACATAAGCATCGCAGCCCAAACTTTAAGAAACGACAACTTTGGTTTCTTGCCAAACCACAATTCATAAGGCGTCGTCTCAACGGCTTTCGATGGTGCCCTATTTAACGTGAATGCAGCCATCTCTAAAGCATAACCCCAAAACAATAGTGATAAATCGGTAAGAGACATCATAGATCGCTTCATATCTAGTAAAGTACGATACGATGTTCGGACACACCATTATGCTGTGGTGTTCCAGGTGGCATGAGTTGCGAAACTATTTCACATTGTTTCAAATGAAGACCAAACTCGTAACTCAAATATTCGTCTCCGCAATCAGTTCATAGAAACTTTATTTTCTTGTTACGATGATTTTACACTTCACTCTGAAATTCTTTTGAACTTTTCAAATGTTTCAGACTCATGTTTCATCAAGTAGATATACCCATATTTGCTCAAATCATCTATGAAGTTCAGAAAATAACGATATCTGCCGCGAGCCTCAACACTCATCGGATCGCATACATCAGTATGTATTATTTCCAATAAGTCAGTTGCTCGCCCCATTGTTCCGAAGAACGGAGTCTTAGTCATCTTTCCCATGAGGCATGGTTCGCAAACATCAAGTGATTCCAAAAGCCCATCAGCATGGAGTTTCTTCATGCGCTTTACACCAATATGACCTAAACGGTAGTGCCACAAATAAGTTGCACTATCATTATTGACTTTGCATCTTTTGGCTTCAATAATATGAATACGTGTATCACTACGATCGAGATCCAACAAACTATTTTCATTGGGTGTATGACCATCGAAGGTTTTATTCATGTAAATAGAACGAAAATTATTCTCTGACTTTAAATGAATAACCGTATTGCAATAAACATGATCAAATCATATTCATGCTCAACGCAAACACCAAATAACATTTATTTTGGTTCAACACTAATCCCGAAAGTATAGGGAGTGTGCGATGATGATCATATCAATCTTGGAACCACTTCCAACATACATCGTCACTTCACCCTTAACTAGCCTATGTTTATTCTGGAACTCCCGCTTTGAGTTACTACTCTTAGCAACTGAACCAGTATCAAATACCGAGGGGTTGCTATAAACACTAGTAAAGTACACATCAATAACATGTATATCCAATATACCTTTGTTTACTTTGCCATCCTTCTTATCCGCCATGTATCTAGGGCAGTTCCACTTCCAGTGACCATTTCCTTTGCAGTAGAAGCACTCAGTTTCAGGCATGGGTCTAGCTTTGGGCTTCTTCATGGGAGTGGCAACTTGCTTGTCATTCTTATTGAAGTTCCCCTTCCATCCCTTTGCCCTTTTCTTGAAAGTAGTGGTCTTGTTAACCATCAACACTTGATGATCTTTCTTGATTTCCACCTTGCCGATTTCAGCATCGCGAAGAGCTCGGGAATTACTTTCATCATCCCTTGCATATTATAGTTCATCATGAAGTTCTAGTAACTTGATGATAGTGACTAGATAACTTTGTAAATTACTATGTTATCTGGAAGATTAACTCCCACTTGATTCAAGCAATTGTAGTACCCAGACAATCTGAGCACATGCTCACTGGTTGAGCTAGTCTCCTCCATCTTGTAGGCAAAGTACTGTCAGAGGTCTCATACCTCTCGACACGGGAATGAGTATGAAATACCAATTTCAACTCTTGGAACATCTTATATGCTCCATAGCGTTCAAAACATTTTTGAAGTCCTGCTTCTAAGCCGTAAAGCATGGTGCACTAAACTATCAAGTAGTCATCACACTGAGCTTTGCCAAACGTTCATAACGTCTGCATATGCTCCTGCAATAGGTCCATCACCTAGCGGTGCATCAAGGACATAATACTTCTGTGCAGCAATGAGGATAATCCTCATATCACGGAGCTAGTCCACATCATTGCTACTAACATTTTTCAACATAGTTTTTCTCTAGGAACATATCAAAATAAATGGGGAGCAACATCGCGAGCTATTGATCTACAACATAGTTATGCCAATACTATCAGGACTAAGTTCATGATAAATTGAAGTTCAATTAATCATATTACTTAAGAACTTCCACTTAGATAGACATCCCTCTAATCATCTAAGTGATCATGTGATCCATATCAACTAAACCATGTCCGATCATCACGTGAGATGGAGTAGTTTTCAATGGTGAACATCACTATGTTGATCATATCTACCATGTAATTCATGCTCGACCTTTCGGTCTCAGTGTTCCGAGGTCATATCTGCATATGCTAGGCTCATCAAGTTTAACCCGAGTATTTCTGCGTGTGCAAAACTGGCTTGCACCCGTTGTATATGAACGTAGAGCTTATCACACCCGATCATCACGTGGTGTCTCAGCACGACGAACTTTGGCAACAGTGCATACTCAGGGAAAACACTTGTACCTTGAAATTTTAGTAAGGGGTCATCTTATAAAGCTACCACCGAACTAAGCAAAATAAGATGTATAAAAGATAAACATCACATGCAATCAAAATATGTGACATGATATGGCCATCATCATCTCGTGCTTTTGATCTCCATCTCCAAAGTACTGTCATGATCTCCATTGTTACCGGCATGACACCATGATCTCCATCATCTTGATCTTTTATCAATGTGTCGTCACATGGTCGTCTCACCAGTTATTGCTTTTGCAACTATTGCTATCGCATAGCGATAAAGTAAAGCAATTACATGGCACTTGCATCTTATGCAATAAAGAGACAACCATAAGGCTACTGACAGTTGCCGAGAACTTTAACAAAATATGATCATCTCATACAACAATTTGTATCTCATCACGTCTTGACCATATCACATCACAACATGCCCTGCAAAACCAAGTTAGACGTTCTCTACTTTGTTGTTGCAAGTTTTACGTGGCTGCTACGGGCTAAGCAAGAACCGTTCTTACCTACGCATCAAAACCACAACGATATTTCATCAAGTTAGTGTTGTTTTAACCTTCAACAAGGACTGGGCGTAGTCACAGTCGGTTCAACTAAAGTTGGAGAAACTAACACCCGCCAGCCACCTGTGTGCGAAGCACGTTGGTAGAACCAGTCTCGTGTAAGCGTACACGTAATGTCGGTCCGGGCCACTTCATCCAACAATACCGCCGAACCAAAGTACGACATGTTGGTAAGCAGTTTGTCTTGTATCGTCCACAACTCACTTGTGTTCTACTTGTGCATATAACATCTACGCATAAACCTGGCTCGGATACCACTGTTGGGGAACGTAGTAATTTCAAAAAATTTCCTATGCACACGCAAGATCATGGTTGTGCATAGCATTGAGCGGGGAGAGTGTTTCCACGTACCCTCGTAGGCCGAAAGCGGAAGCGTTATATCAACGCGGTTGATGTAGTCGTACGTCTTCACGATCTGACTGATCCAAGTACCGAACGCACGGCACCTCCGAGTTCAGCACACGTTCAGCTCGATGACGTCCCTTGTACTCTTGATCCAGTTGAGGCCAAGGGAGAGTTTCATCAGCACGACGGCGTGATGACGGTGATGATGAAGTTACTGATGCAGGGCTTTGCCTAAGCACCACTACAATATGACCGAGGTGGAATATGGTGGAGGGGGCACCGCACACGGCTTGGAACAATCAACTTGTGTGTCTAGCGTGCCCCCGCCCCCGTATATAAAGGAGCAAGGGGGAGGCCGGCCGGCCCTTGGTGTGCCCCAAGGAGAGGAGGAATTCTCCTCCTACTAGGAGGAGGATTCATCCTTTCCTATTCCCACTAGGAAGGGGGAAGGGAGAAGGAAGGAGAGGGAGAGGGAGAGGGAAAGAGGGGTCGCACCCCCCTTCCCTAGTCCAATTCGGACTCCCCATGGGAGGGGGCGCGCCACCTCCTTGGCTTCTGCCCTCTCTCTCCCCTCAGGCCCACTAAGGCCCAATACTTCCCTGGGGGCTTCCGGTAACCCCTCCGGCACTCCGGTTTTCTCTGAAACTTCTCCGGAACACTTCCGATGTCCGAATATAGCCGTCCAATATATCAATCTTTACGTCTTGACTATTTCAAGACTCCTCGTCATGTCCGTGATCACATCTGGGACTCCGAACTATCTTCGGCACATCAAAACACATAAACTCATAATACCGATCGTCACTGAACGTTAAGTGTGCGGACCCTACGGGTTCGAGAATAATGTAGACATGACCGAGACACGTCTCCGGTTAATAACCAATAGCGGAACTTGGATGCTCATATTGGCTCCCACATATTCTACGAAGATCTTTATCGGTCAAACCGCATAACAACATATGTTGTTCCCTTTGTCATTGGTATGTTACTTACCCGAGATTCGATCCTCGGTATCTCTATACCTAGTTCAATCTCGTTACTGGCAAGTCTCTTTACTCCTTCCGTAATGCATCATCCCGCAACTAACTCATTAGTCACATTTCTTGCAAGGCTTATAGTGATGTGCATTACCGAGAGGGCCCAGAGATACCTCTCCGACAATCGGAGTGACAAATCCTAATCTCAATCGGAGTCACATTGCTTGCAAGGCTTATAATGATGTGACGTTTGGTAGCACACAAAGTGTTCCTACGGTATTCGCGAGTTGCATAATCTCATAGTCATAGGAACATGTATAAGTCATGAAGAAAGCAATAGCAATATACTAAACGATCAAATGCTAAGCTAACGGAATGGGTCAAGTCAATCACATCATTCTCTAATGATGTGATCCCGTTAATCAAATGACAACTCATGTCTATGGCTAGGAAACTTAACCGTCTTTGATTCAACGAGCTAGTCAAGTGGAGGCATACTAGTGACACTTAGTTTGTCTATATATTCACACATGTACTAAGTTTCCGGGTAATACAGTTCTAGCATGAATAATAAACATTTATCATGATATAAGGAAATATAAATAACAACTTTATTATTGCCTCTAGGGCATATTTCCTTCAGGAGACACAAGTTCATGTTCCAAGCCGTGTGCGGTGCCCCCCTCCACCATATTCCACCTCAGTCATATCGTAGCGGTGGTTAGGCGAAGCCCTGCATCGGTAACTTCATCATCACCGTCATCACACCGTCGTGCTGACGAAACTCTCCCTCGTCCTCAACTGGATCAAGAGCACGAGGGATGTCATCGAGCTGAACGTGTGCAGAACTCGGAGGTGCCGTGCGTTCGGTACTTGGATCGGTCGGATCGTGAAGACGTACGACTACATCAACCGCGTTGATATAACGCTTCCCGCTTACGGTCTACGCGGGTACATAGACAACACTCTCCCCTCTCGTTGCCATGCATCACCATGATCTTGCGTGTGCGTAGGATTTTTTTTTGAAATTACTACGTTACCCAACAGCTTCCAGGTGACCCCTTTCAACAGTGGATATCATGCCCTGTTGGGGCGAGACGCATTCATGCGCTTTCAAGCTATACCTCATTACGGGTATATGAAACTCAAGATGCTCGAGCCCAACGATATTATCACTCTCGCCAGTGATCTGGACATATCACTCCGCGCCGAAAACAAAACCGCATCCCTGTCCCTTGAGGCACTATCTGAGTCCCTCGCGGCCGAAGAGTTAACCGCACTACGCTCCACGGTGGATAGGGACGACGTAATCCTTGATAAGCGGCCAAAATCCACCTCCTTCAAACCAGCAGACGAAATAGTCAAGTTCCAGGTCCACCCGATGGACCCCAAGAAGACAGCTTCCATCAGGGCACAACTGGACCCAACGATCGACGCCGCACTATGAGCGTTCCTGCGCGAGAACTGGGACATATTCGCCTTGCACTGTTCTGATATGCCAGGAATTTCACGCAGGTTGTCCGAACACAACATCAATATATTGAAGGGATATAAGCTATTCAAGCAAACATTGCGGCGCTGTTTTGAACCCAAACAACAAGCTATGGGGGAGGATCTAGCCAAGTTAATCGAGGCCGGATTCATCAGAGAAATAAAACATCCGGACTGGCTAGCAAACCTGGTGATGGTGCCAAAGAAGGACAAATCCTGGCGCATGTGAAACGATTTCAAAGACCTCAACAAGGCCTGACCTAAGGATCCCTTCCCCCTCCCTCGCATCGATCAGATTATTGATGCTACTGCTGGACATGACTCACTGTGTTTCCTCGATGCATACTTCGGGTACCATCAAGTCAAAATGAAGGAATCCAATCAAGCCGCAACGACCTTCATTACCCCATACGGGCCTTTCTGCTTCAACACTATGCCCTTTGGGCTTAAAAATGCCGGCGCCACCTACCAACGCAGGATTCAAACATGTCTGGAGAAACAAATCGGCAAGATAGTTGAAGCATATGTGGATGACGTTGTCATCAAGATCAAACACGTCGAGTCATTAATAGACGACCTGCGTCTCACATTCGACAACCTCCATACATATGACATCAAGCTCAATCCGGAAAAGTGTGTTTTCGGCGTTCTCCCCGGAAAACTGCTGGGCTTCATCGTTTCCAATAGAGGAATTGAGGAAAATCCAACCAAAATCCGAGCTTTGTCACAATTGGCTACACCAACAGATCTTAAACAGGTCCAAAAACTAGCCGGATGTGTGGCAGCTTTAAGCCGCTTTATCTCCAGACTAGGAGAAAAAGCATTGCCACTTTATCGCCTTCTCCGACGCACCGACTACTTCGAGTGGACGGATGCGGCAACGACCGGACTGGAAGAAATAAAGGCTCTTTTAGCAAGCAACCCAATCCTGGCCGCGCCGAACATCAGCAAACCCATGTTATTATACATCTCGGCAACACACCAGGTGGTGAGCGCGGTGCTCGTCATTGAGCGAGAGGAGGACGGACACAAATTCCCACTTCAGAAACCGGTATACTATGTATCCACTGTCCTCACACCATGCAAATCCCGGTACCCTCATTACCAAAATATAGCATATGCGGTCTTCATGGCATCCCTGAAGCTACGACACTACTTTCAAGAGTGCTCGATCACAGTGGCTTCCGAAGTCCCACTCAATGACATAATAAACAACCGCGACGCTACAGGCCAGATTGCCAAGTGGGCCATTGAGCTCCTGCCATTTGACATAACATACAAACCACGCCAAGACATTAAATCCCAGGTATTGGCCGACTTCGTCGCCGAATGGATAGAGGCCGAACTCCCTAAAGAGTACGGTATATATTCCAACTAGGTCATGCACTTCGATGGCTCTAAAATGCTGGCCGGCTTAGGAGCGGGCGTTGTCTTAACGTCCCCCACTAGAGACACAGTCTAGTACATACTCCAAATATTATACACATACTCCAACAATGCAGCCGAATACGAGGCCTTTTTGCATGGTCTTCGGATGGCTGCCTCCATGGGCATACAACGCCTAGAGGTGCGCGGGGATTCAAATCTTGCAATATCCCAAATAAACAGAGACTTCGACGCCAAAGATCCAAAGATGGCAGCCTATCGTGATGCCATACTCAAAATATCAACCCGGTTCGAGGGACTCGAGTTTCATCATGTGGCTCGAGAAAGTAATCAAGCGGCGGATGTCCTTGCTCGCATGGGCACCAAGCATGACCCCATCCCGCCTAACATCTTTCTACAAAGGCTTTTCAAGCCATCCGTGGTGTGGCAGGATGAGAGTAGCAACACCAGTCCGGATCCGATTACACCCCCAGATTCCAAACACAATACCGATATCATCGGGAGCTCAGCCACCGGAATAACACCATCAGCCCATCTAATAATGGCAGTAATTGCCCCATGGACTGAACCCTTCTTGGCCTACCTTAATAGGTGAGTGCTCCCTGAGGATCAGAATGAGGCTCGTTGCATTGTTCAGCGCTTAAAAGCCTACAAGGTCAATGACGGAGAGCTCTACAAGAAAAGCACTACCAGAGTCCTTCAAAGATGTATCTCCGAAGAAGAGGGACTGCAGCTTCTGGCCGAAATCCATGCTGGTCTCGGCGGCCACCACGCCGCGGCTCAGGCACTTGTAAGTAAAGCCTTTCGTACATGTTTCTTTTGGCCGACGGCCCGAGCAGATGCACATGACCTTGTCCAACGTTGTGTCGGATGCCAGCTTTTCGCCAACCAAAGCCATATGCCGCCTACCGCTCTACAAACAATCCCCATTACTTGGCCTTTCGCGGTCTGGGGGCTTGATATGGTCGGTCCCCTTAAAGGAGTAAGCCATAAGAAAAAATATCTGCTGGTCATGGTAGACAAATTCACCAAGTGGATAGAGGCCAAGCCAGTTAAAACGGACGAAGCTAGACCAGCGATGGACTTTATATCTGGTGTCGTGCACCATTATGGTGTCCCACACAGCATCATCACCGATAACAGCTCCAGTTTTACAACCGATGAAGTGAAAACCTGGTGTGCTAACCTTGGCATTAAGCTCGATTACGCCTTTGTCTATCACCCACAAACAAATGGTCAAGTCGAACGAGCTAATGGTCTTATCATGAGCGACATTAAGCCTAGACTAGTGCGGTCTTTGAAAGAATCAGACAAGCACTGGGTCAAGGAGCTCGACTCTGTACTCTGGGGGCTGCGGACCACGCCCAATCTCACTACCGGATACACACCATTCTTCATGGTGTACGGTCCAGAGGCCGTTTTGCTCTGCGACATCATTCATGACTCACCTCGAGTGCGCATGTATGAAGAGAGAGAGAGAGGCCAAGCTTGATCGGCAGGACAGTCTAGATGCCCTGTAGGAGGAGCGGGATGTTGCAAAAGCCCGTTCTGCATTCTATCAACAACAGGATCACAGATACCAAAGCAGAGAAGTGTGGGCCAAGACTTATAATGTTGGCGAACTCGTTCCACGCTTGCCAGAAAAGAAAAAGGAAAAACTCAAGCCCAACTGGGAGGGTCCCTTCATTATAGATGAAGTTCTCACTGGAGGAGCATACCGCCTGCGTGATGCATCGGACAATCGCTTAGAGCCGAACCTGTGGAAAGCCGCCAGACTCCGAAGATTCTACGCCTAGAGCCGGACTCTTTGTTCGCCTTCTTCTCCTTTTTTTCCATTTTTCTCTCTTTATCTTTTTCTTTAGCTCTATAGCTTTTTGGTGCGGCCAGATCACACACCTATGACATACACATCCTTAAATGTATACGCCCATAATACCTAGGGGCTTCTTTTACATAAGCTTATTATTATTATTATTTTCCGAGCATCAAGCTCACCACATATGTGTCCTTTCCGCATATGTACCTTTTCTTCGCCATTATATGCACCGTTATGACTTACGTTTTTGCCAAGCTGGGTTGCCTGGCTCCTATGCTTATGTCGTACGTTCTCGTCTGTTCGGCTAGGGCATAAATGGAGCACCTCTGCGATTGTTATAGCCGGGTCATCCGGACTTGTACCTCAGACTGGGTGAAGCCGAAAGCTAGCGTTCTTAAGGGAATATTCGGTCGGCGGACAAAAGATGTTTTACCCTCATTACACTAGTAACTCCCAGATGTTACGTATACTGCGGTTTTTCAATCATAGTTCAGGCATGCATACTAACGCATGTTCACCCAGGGAAAGGAACCCTTAATGGAGCTATTCTCCTTGGAAGATGTTTCTTACAAATAACAAGTAATATAACATAGCTAGCCGGATACAACTTGTCTGTTCAAGCAACTATGACCCCTACACCTGGTTTTCATGCATACCCCGGTCTATATTGCCGCTCCGGTATTCGGTAACACTCCGCACCATCGTGTCCAGAGGTCGAAGCGAAAAGGTCTGCCATGAAAATCATTTTACAATCCGGCTAGGGACAAATTTATCAATTGAAGTACATAGTCACCTGGACTCAAAAACTTCTTCCTCTACAGGCTGTCTAGCTTACAATCCTGTTGGGAAAACTTGGCGGTTGTCTTTACTTGGTCATATACCATACTCACTGGAATTTCTTGTCCATCTGACCCCCGAGGTCCGACTCGGGCCATATGATTCGGGTCAAGCTTGGTGTACCGCGTTTTCACCATGGCTGAGGTCTCTCGCGCACCTTCTCGGTAGGCTGATATGTTCCATAATCGAAAGCGGCGCCGAGTTCCCTGGAATAGCTTCACAAGCTCCCCCATACTTCCTGGAGGGGAGGCGGATGGTGTCAGCGTCCTGGGAATGGGGGTCCCCAGACTTGCCTGCCTGCAGCCTGCGGCGTGGCTCGACTAGTGGCCCAGTACGGCCCATCTTCATCAATGCAAGGCTAAAGACCGTCGCGAGGGGCCAAGCCTCGCGGGGCGGACAATACGAGGCTTCCTCAGGAGCGGCCTTGCCAGGCAGGCTCACGAGGAGGCGGAGAGGTCAAGGCAGGGGTACCTCGCGAGGTGCTCGTGACGCAAGCCATGACGATTGAGACCAGGCGGGCGCCGGCCCGCGCAGTGTTCTTGTTTACTATTTGGTGCAAAGGGGGCAATCACAGGCGTGGAGTACCGAGGCATCAGGCAAAGGTCGCCATTTCAGTGCAACGAGACCAAGACCAGTAGAGCGGCAGGATGGAGGTCACCGTGGATCCCAAGACGGCGTCATCACCAGTACCTTTGGCAGCCAAAGACCAACTTTAGTCAGGATAACCTGTACTAGATGTTCCCCTTTGAAATGGCCATTGTTGGCGCCCTTCCCGCTCAATATTTGGGAAGAGGATCAGTGCCTCTATAAATAGGACTAGCCACCACAGAAGAGGGGGCATCTCATCGAGTCCTCATCAGATCAATAGGCGACCGAACTCACCCAAGTAGTTCATCGCACCAGCTCAAGAACACCTCTCGCGAGGCTGTTCATCCCTTGTACTATTCATCATCAGCCCATGAGGCAATCCACCACACCACACAGTGGAGTAGAGTATTACACCATAACGGTGGCCCGAACCAGTATAAATCTTGTGTCCCTCATGTTGTTCATCGTTTTAGCTTAGATTCTCGTGAGGCGATCGGACGTGGTTTGGTAGGGGAAAGATCTTCGCGCGCACCCAAGAGTTCGAACCTTAAGGGTCTACCGGAACCCAACATCTGAGAGATGGCCACAAGGCCTTGGAAACACTCCGCATTGCTTGCCGAGCTCGCTCGTGCACTTGGGACAGCTCTTGCAGCAGATCGCCTTGAGATCTGGACACTTCCTCTTCGGGGCGGCCAGTCAGCATACCTGCAGACATAAATCTGTCAGCTCATTCCTTTGCTGAATTACATAGAGGTAAGTTCAAAAGCATACTGAATATGCCGCCTCGTAGCCTCATGTTTTCCTTTACGGCGTCCGCTAGCTGGGCTCGTACATCATTTAGCTCTTCGCCTAGTAGGGTGTTGGAATCCTGCAGCTTGTTCTTATCATCCCTGACCCGTGTCAACACACGTTCGCCTATGGCAAGTTGCCTTTCGGCCTGTTGTTTACCCGCCTATGCGACCTTCAGTTCCTCTTTCAGTTGATTGACTGATCCTATCATCAGAAATGTAACAGTATTAACATTACTGGTACATGATTATACTTTTTATGGATGGAGCAGAACATTACCAGGCGGTGCCTTCTTGGACCTCTCCAGTTCGGCGGTAACAATAGCTAGCTGAGTCTGGCACTTTTCCAGCCCATGAGACAACATGTTGCTCTTCTCTGTGAGTACTTGATTATACAATGATCCTTAAATTAGTTGTTTCAACTGTTTCAAGTCTCAGGGGCTACTAGTACATGATTACTAGATCTGTACAATGCGTACTTACCTGTATATCTTTCAAATACTGGTCAGTGGCTCTGGTAAGCCCATCCCGAGCAGCTTGGATGTACGCATCAACCGAGCTGAAGGCATCGAACGCCTCTTTAGTAAAGCCGGGGTCGCGAAGAGCGGCCCTCCGGCGCCGATGATGCATGGCACTCTCTACTTTAGAGTTCGTGACGGATACATTATCCGAATCCTCTGAAGGAGGACAATCCGGCGTTATTCCCGTGTCTGCCCTCGCCCTAGAAGCAGGGTCTGGAACCTGATTGGTGGGGGTGCGACCAGCAGGCCCCTCGGACATGGTCCGACGAACGCTCTTCCTGATAAAACACAGCCGACAATGTCATGGTTCGATGTGACTGCCATAGGGCATGTTTAAAGCCATACCTCTTTGATGAAGGATCGGCCGTGTTGTCATTTGCCTTTCTCTTTGAAGACCCGCTGGGCGCAGGCGCCGCTCTCTTCTGAGACGCCTCTGGTGCAATATGACGTGTCGAGCGCCTCCCCTTTGGAGCGCAAGACAGTGCGGCGGGTGAGGCATAATGAGAAAGCTCCTTCGGAAGAAATGTCTCCTGACTACTTACAGATGAGGCAGGAAGGAGGCCGAGATAATCGGCCGTGATGGCAACTTCCGTGCCATCATAGCTCGCCTGGTAGAAGACTCCCTGTTTGAGCTCTACAAATATGTCCGGATCTTCTTCGAATCCGGGATCAAGGTCCCGGTTATGGTCCTCCGGCTGTGGAGCGAGGCTATGGATCCCCGCGGTAACCCTCTGCCATTCCTATTGACGGACGAGTTAATGTTGGTTAAACATGACTCGGGGAGAGGATTGAATAAAGTGATGGGATTAAAACTCACCTAGCTTGGAGGATTTTACATGGAAATCCCTCTCTGCGCGTAAGACGAGTGAATTCCTCTTTATCCCCTTTATACAGATCGGCCAATATTGTGGCCAGGGCAGTGAGGGAATCCGGACCCTTTCATCCGCAGCGTGAGGCGTCATCTTCCCCATTGTAGTGCCGCATAGGGAGCCCCCTGAATTGGAGCGGCTGAACACCTCGCGCTATGGAAGTTGCCATTATCTCGATTATTAATAATCCGGACTGGGAAAGAATCCTTATCTTGCCCATCCATTGCCGGACTTCTACGCTATCTTCCTCCTCGAGGCTTCGAGGATGCCAGCTGTGGCATTTCCTCAATGGAGCGCCGGAAAGTTCGGGAAGGCCCATTCGGGCTGGGTTGGGGAGAGTGACATCTTCAATATAAAACCATTCCGAGGGCTACTCTTCAGATTCCTTCTTCGGCGTGCTGGATAAGTATCTGGTCCTAGCTATGCGCCATATCTCGGCGCCACCCACCTCGAATACAGATCCCTTTTGGGTGCGAGGGATGAGGCAGAAAAGTTTCCTCCATAAATCAAAGTGGGCCTCGCACCCCAGGAATAGCACACAAAGAGCGACAAAACCCGCGATATGTAGGATGGAGGCTGGAGTGAAGTTGTGCAGTTGGAGGCCATAGTACAACAAGAAACCTCGGAGGAAAGGGTGGATTGGAAACCCGACGCCTCTTATTAAGAAGGATATGAAGCATACTCGCTCCCCCTGGTTGGATTAGGGACATTTTCTGTCAGGGCTTCGCTTGTAAAGGAGGTTAATCCTGCCCGGATGGGGACTAGATCCGCGGGGGGAAGGAATCCCTGCGCTTGAAGCTTACTCGGCTGGTCATGGGATACTGAACATTTCTGCCAAACGCCTTTTTCGGAGCCATGGGGGTGGGAGGATGAACTGGGAACGCTAGCCATGCTGGAATGGTTTCTCCTAGCAAGCTCTAAGGATTTTCTTCCTGGTGCGAGATGGCATCTGAGATCCAATCCACTTAAATATGTGCCTTTCTTACATGGCCAGGGTGTTATGTGCAAATTTTTTTGACCTTTCGTGTTCGCTTGACACGTGGAAGCTGAAGCAATGGAAGCGCAGAAGCCAATGGGTATGACATTAAAGGGGAAGCCGAGTATGACTCTTCAGATCAGATGCTTTGAAGTATTTGGAGGAAGAATCCGCCTTGCAATGCCGAAGACTACCAGCACGCCAGACACGTCATCATTGAAGCCTGGTTTGAGGGCTACTGAGGGATTCCTGGATTAAGGGGTCCTCAGGCGTCCGGCCTGTGTGACGTGGGCTGGACTGATGGGCCATGAAAATACAAGATAGAAGACTTCCTCCCGTGTTCGGATGGGACTCTCCTTTGTGTGGATGGCAAGCTTGGCGTTCGGATATGAAGATTCCTTCCTCTGTAAACAGACTCTTACAACCCTAGGCCCCTCCCGTGTCTATATAAACCGGAGGGTTTAGTCCGTAGAGGAAATCATAATCATATAGGCTAGACATCTAGGGTTTAGCCATTACGATCTCGTGGTAGATCAACTCTTGTAATCCTCATATTCATCAAGATCAATCAAGCAGGAAGTAGGGTATTACCTCCATCAAGAGGGCCTGAACCTGGGTAAACATCATGTCCCCCATCTCCTATTACCATCGACCTTAGACGCACAGTTCGGGACCCCCTACCTGAGATCCGCCTGTTTTGACACCGACATGCACCCCAAAGGCACACCAAAGTTTCCCTTAGCCATGTGCAGTGCCACCCTCCATAGTTACACACCTCGGTCATATCGTCATAGTGCTTAGGCCAAGCCCTGCGCCGGTAACTTCATCATCACCGTCACCACGCCGTCGTGCTGACGGAACTCTCCCTCGCCCTCAACTGGATCAAGAGTACGAGGGATGTCGTCGAGCTGAACGTGTGCTGAACACGGAGGTGCCACACGTTTGGTGCTAGGATCAGTCGGATCGTGAAGACGTACGACTACTGTCGGTGTCAAAACCGGCGGATCTCGGGTAGGGGGTCCCGATCTGTGCGTCTTAGGCTAATGGTAACAGGAGGCAAGGGACACAATGTTTACCCAGGTTTGGGCCCTCTCGATGGAGGTAAAACCCTACTTCCTACTTGATTGATATTGATGATATGAGTAGTACAAGAGTAGATCTACCATGAGATCGTAGAGCCTAAACCCTAGAAGCTCGCCTATGATGATTATGATTGTGATCGTCCCTCTAAGGACTAAACTCTTCGGTTTATATAGACACCAGAGAGGGCTAGGGTTTAGGAGTCGGTTACAAGGAAGGAAATATTATATCCGGATCGCCAAGCTTGTCTTCCACGCAAAGGAGAGTCCCATCCGGACACGGGACGGAGTCTTGAGTCTTGTATCTTCACGCTTCAATAGTCCCGACAAAGTGTACAGTCCGGCTGTCCGGATACCCCCTAATCCAGGACTCCCTCAGTAGCCCCTGAACCAGGCTTCAACGACGATGAGTCTGGTGCATAGTCTTGTCTTCGGCATTGCAAGGCGGGTTCCATCTCCGAATACTCCAAAGTAATCATCGAACACTTGAACCGTGTCCGGATCTGCAAGATGATCTTCACATACCACCATAGGGGGCATAGCATAAATCTAATCTGCTAGAAATCTTTGTGCGTCGTGCCCTTGTATCGTGGCCCGGCCCAACATGAACCGACTTTTCTTAGCCCACCTCGATACACGTTGCGAGGCGGTTTTATTGGCATGCCCTGCCAAAGCAGAGATCGTGTTCCCCTTATTACGGGATCTTCCATCAATATGGGCGTGCGCCACCCCACGACGACTGTTGGTATGACTCCGTGTTTTCAGATAAGTCTCAAGTGGTCATGCTGAGGACTCTTGATATTCACCCCCTTTAAAAAGGGCTGAGGCCTATACCTCTTTTTCACCACCCTTGCGCCCTTTCGCATCTCGAGTTCTAACACCCGAGAGTCGAACTCAAACACCCCAAATCCTCCAATATGTCCGGATCCAACCTTCAAGGCCGGTGGGTGGCTTCCTCGATCAAAGAGGAGGACATTGCGAGGCTTAGGGAGGTCGGATATCTGACTACCGACATCCAGCACAGGCTTCCTGCTCCAGGGCAGGTCATCCCTACTCTCGAGCCTAATGAGAGCATCATATTTGTTCCTCATTTCCTCCATGGCTTGGGCCTCACCCTTGATCCCTTTGTGAGGGGGATCATGTTCTATTACGGGTTAGATTTTCACAATCTAGCTCCGGACGCTATCCTCCATATCTCGTCATTCATCATTGTGTGCGAGGGCTTTCTCCACGTCACTCCACACTTCGGCTTATGGCTCAAGACCTTCAATGTGAAGCCGAAGATGATCGTGGGGCGACATGCAGAGTGCGAAGGCGCCATAATAAGCAGGAACGCCGATGCCCCATGGCCAGAGGGTTCTTTCCCAAAGGTATCTGATTTATGGCAGCGGAGGTGGTTTTACGTCACAGCTCCCAGAGGCACAAAGTGGGTGGCTACCCCCGACTTCCGCTCGGGCCCTCCATCACAACTGGCGTCATGGACCAACGTGGGACGGGATTGGGGGTCTGCTAGTGATGTACCAACACTGCAGAGCCGTATCCGGGAGCTTCTTGAAAGGGACATTAACGTTGTCAGCATAATTTAGGTAAAGCTAATCCGATGGATGTTGTCGTGCATACGCCGTCCTCTCCGGATGTGGGAGTTTAATCCAGAGGGTCCGCGAACTATTAAGCACTTCTTCGGCCTGAAGCTCGAAGGGATGTGTATATTTCTTTGGACCACAAGTAAGGTGTCCGGACACCACCGAGGATGCGGGCCTAAGCTGCAATCGCCTAGATACCCAAGTAAGTAACCCCGAAACCAGACACTTCGTTTATATTTATCATAATCATCATTCTGAAAATCCTCCATGGCCAGGAATGGCTCAGCAAAGCGGAGAGAATCAGGTGTCCGGTGCCACTTCCCGAAGGCTCGCCTAGTCCTACCATAGACAAGATGCTTGGCCAGGTGCTTAGCAAAATGCCCTCAAGGAAAGACGAAGGGAAGAACAGAGATGCCGCACTTCACACACTGCGCATCCGAACCGGGGGAATTGCTACCTCCCCTAAGGAGGATAGTCGGGGAGGGGAGTCTAAAGCCTCCTCCCCGCGCGGGAAGAAGAGGGCCGCCTCTGAAGACTTGGAGACGGAGGTGCCCAAGCAGGGGAAGAAAACGTCACCAGGGGGCCCTGCCCCGAAGGGCGCCCTTACCACATCATGCCCGCCGACGGGCCAGCCCTCAACCGAGCAGTGAGTTAATCGTTAATTCGTAGGTACTGCATTTCTCCGAGAACAATAACCAGGATTCATTTTTTGCAGTCCGGCTAGCAGCTCTTCTAGGGATCTCCCTCTAGAGATGATGGAGAGTGAGACCTCACCAACTTCTCCACCTCATGAGGCGGGTGACCCCGAGGTGTCATCACGGAGGAGTACGGGCCTGCCGAAGCCAGAAGCTAATCCTTCAACTGCCCTGAGCCCGGAGCGTTCGGCTCCCACGGGGGGCGATGGGAAGGGTCCGGCATAGTTCGGTGTCCGGCCGGACATACTGATGGGCCTTCTGGAGCAAGCTGCACTCTCGGAGGAGCGCCGCTCATTAATGAGCACGGTGCTCAAGAAGATTTCATCCGCCACAAGCGGTTTGAATGAAGCGTTTACGAGCCTGCTCAGAGGCTTTGAGGTATGTAATGAAAAATACATAATTTTTGGCTATGAGGCACGCACTAGGTGTGCTCCATATGGATAGTAGCCCCTGAGACTCTGGTTGCCCGCCCTAGGCGGCAAACGGAGGATCATATTGTGTAAGTAGTGATTGCGCTGTATATATGCGCAGGTGTCTAAGGATCCGGCAGCCGACCAGTCCGTTGAAGTTGCTGAACTAAGGAGGCAGATTGGAGCAATTGATGCCGATATCACGCTGGTGAACGAGCAACTGAACGAGTCACAAGGTATGTGCTCTGCTTTCCTTATTATGTTGTATAGGAAAATTTGAGAGGAGCATAATATTAATGCGACATGCTTGGACTGCAGACACTGCTGCTACCGTGGAAGCCCTAAGGGCGGAACTTGCCCAGGCCAAGGAACAAGCTCGGGCTAGCAATGCAGCTATCGTAAAGGTGGCCGAAGATTTGAGAGCCGAACAGGCTGCTCATCGCCGAAGCAAAGACAAGATAGCCGAAATGGCTGTGGAGCTGAAAAATGCCGCCGACTGGTATGAGCTACTGGAAAAGGAGAATCAGCTTAATTCGGCTGACCTGAACAAGGCACTTAACGCGACCAAGGATATGCGGACCAAAATCAAGGATGTGCGGGAGGAGCTTCAACAGGCCGGAAAAATCGCGGCTGGAAACCCCTACCTATTGCAGATGAAGTTTTTGGATCCGAAGTATGCTCCCCTAGATCGATGCTGGAGTCCTGCAGACGCGTATGCGGACTTGGCGAAGAGTACGGCTGATGCGGCCAAGTTTTTCGAGGATCAAGGTGATAAAGAAGTGGAGAAGCTGTTCTGGTCGCAATTCAATGCTCCCACGCGCCCGTTGCCGTTGAGTGAGAAGATGGCTGCTGTGGCGGAGCTTCATAGGCTGTCTGGGCTTGCAATGCGGTCTGTAATAGACCATCTTTGGCCGAAGGGGCCTAAGCCGGACAGTTACTTTGGTTTGGTGCAACAATTCCTCGGTGCCGTATCTTAGATCGATGCTATGAGGAGGTCAGCGTGTATAGAGGGTGCATGGATGGCACTTGCCCGTGTTAAAGCATATTGGACGAATATGGAGGCCACCATCATTGCGACCTAGAATCCGGCGGGACACCAGGATCCGGCCGAGCACTACTTGGAGCAGGTAACAGAAGGTGCCCTCTTAATAGAGGCGCAGTGCTCAAAGAATGTCTTGTTCGAGTGACAAATCATGTCATTGTAAAAACAATGTTATTTCGATTACAAGCCTATATTTATACTTTTTGCCCGAAAGTATTATTGTGTCTCCCGTGCGACCACTTTTATGTATATGTGTAATCTGAAAGTTAGCAGTCGTTGGCTTCAGCCCCCACGCATACAATGCGGGGGTGTTCGCGAAAAATATGCGTACTCACACTTGATCCAATGTCTTGGTCCATTAAGGAGGTGATCGCACGTCGAACTAGGCAACCGGACTATATAGCTATAACACTTTCGCTTAGCCATGGGAGTTTAACGGTGGGGCTACTATGTAGCCCCTGGTACCTTCGCGTGCATCCGAATACGGGCGTGTGTGTACATGACCGGGAAACGGTGCTTCGTTAATGCGGAGTAATCCTAAAGATCCGGTAAGTCTTCGAGTGGTTGAACAGTCTCTCGCTGTATCATGACAGTCAGTTTTCGGCTTTCACTACTGAGGTGCTCATCCGGAATAACCAGGGCACAATCACAGTAGTTCTCCTTTGGCCGCCTTAGCCGATAAGAACGGAACGTAAGGTGGCAAACCCAGGAGCCGGGCAAACCCAACATTTGACCAAAGACATGATTCAGAGCTGATGCATATAAGGCCAAACTCGTGACGCCGAACACTCCCGAAGGTATTCAGACTTTGCAACATAAAATGGGCTGAAGAGTGCCCTTTCTTTATGAACCCTATAGTTCCAGGTACATGCATTAATCTGTCGTGGCGAAATGCCAATAACGGCAGTCACCTCTGTGGGTATAGTACCCATGGGATGTGAAAACAACAAGAGACAATAAAAAGGTTTACATAGGGGCTTAATCTAAAGAGAAACCTGTGAGTGGGGCCCTGTTGCACGTCTGCGCCTTTGTCTCCGTTGTGCCGTTTCCTGGAAGGGTATCGCATGAATTGTGTCTATAAAAAAGAAAAACTCGTGAGAGTATAACGTAAGCATGCGGCGGATAGTAAAAGTGTAAGACATTGGCCTGCTAATAAGGTCAAGCCAAGAGTGGGGCTGTATTAAATATATAAAGCCCCTGGTGTCCTCTATGGGATTACGTACATGGCGCCCTGGGCCAGTTTTATCCGGGCTGCCGGACTCGTCTAACCGAGTCCGTGGTCCTAACGACCAGCCATGCTTTCTGGTGTTAGAGGCCGCTTAGAATCCGGCTGCAAGAGCCGTCGCGTATTCCTCCGCTCGTGTGGAGCGCTCTGTGTTTCCGTTAACGGTGATGACGCCTCATGGACCGGGCATCCTGAGTGTGAGGTAGGCGTAATGCAGTACTGCGTTGAAGCGGGCGAAGGCCATTCTCCCAAGCAATGCGTGATAGCTGCTCTGGAAGGGTGCGATGGTGAAGAGTAGTTCTTCGCTTCTGGAGTTGCCTGGGGAGCCGAATGTTACCTCTAGTACGACGGAGCCCCTGCCGTAGGCTTCAACGCCTGGTATCACCCCTTCAAAGGTGGTGTTGCTTTGGTTGATTCTGGATGAGTCTATCCCCATCCTGCGGATAGTGTCCTGGTATATTAAATTGAGACTATTGCCGCCGTCCATGAGGACGCGAGTAAGATGGTATCCGTCGATTATTGGGTCGAGCACCAAGGCATCTGATCCTCCGCGCCGAATACTAGTCAAGCAGTCCGTGTGATCAAAGGTGATCGGACAAGCCGACCAGTGGTTAGGTGTGGGTACGACGGGCTCTACAGCGTATACGTCTTTGAGCGTGCATTTGTGCCTTCTCGTGGATGTGTGAGTCGCGTGGATCATGTTTACTGTTTTTTACCTCTGGTGAGAATTTTTTTCTGTCCCCCAGTGTTCGGCTGGCGAGGTTCATCCTCGTCTTCACTTGGTGTTTCCCTACCCTTGTTGTCGTGGTGGGTGCACGACAGATGCCAAGGGATGGCTAAATAGAGTAGGAGGCTCGAGGTCGCTGGTGGGCTCCAGAGGCGAGGTTAGAATGCGCGGGCGCGGGACGCCAGACATACCCAGGTTTGGGGCTCTCCAGAGAGATAACACCCCTAGTCCTGCCGAGTTTGGTTGGATGATTGATAGTACAATGTCGCTCCTGGAGCTGTGTGGAGAAGGAAGGAAGCTGGCCAAGGATTGGGCTGCTCCTTCTCTCCGGTACTGCTGTTGGGTGGCTAGTTCTATGCTTGCTTGTGCTTCTGTTTCTTACTTTTTCGTTTCTCGTCCCTTCTTTTTGGCCTCTCTTGTAGGCGTGGGTTCCTGGGGGGTTTTATAGATCAACCCACCTAAGGTTACAATGGTCATATGCCGAGTCGGTGGGTCCGTATTGTCGGTGTCTGGGACACCAAGCTGGGTCCCGCTTGTGGGCTTGTGGTTTGCGGGGTTCCCCTAGGCGCGGGCCCCGTGTGCCTAGGGGGACTGTGCGCCGTCTTGTCTATCGTCAGGGCGTGGCCGAGTCGAGTCATGTACAGTGCTCTCCATCAAGCTGCCGCTTGCTGTCGTCAGCGGTGAGGGTGAGAGCACTGTTGCCACGCCAGCCTTGGTCAGCGGGCAGGTGAGGGGCAGTGTTGCCATGCCCCGGCTGACCACAGGCATGGGTGAAAACACTGTTGCCTTGGTCATCGGTGGTTTAGGTCTCGTCCCATCGTACGACCTGGATGGGACGGGAGCTGACCCGTGGCTGGGTTGCCGTGGACGCCACGGGTGGGGCTGGCTTGCCGTGGAAGCCTTGGTTGCGCCGGGTCAAGTCGCCTTGCGCCAGTTGCTGCGGCCGGGTTGACGTACCTTGCCAGGTCGGGGAGTTTTGCCGGGTTGCGGGCCCTGCCGGGTCGAGCGACCCGGCCAGGCGCGTGCCGGTTTGCGGGGCGATGCGGGCCCTGCTGTTTTTGACAATGATCCGGGTTCCGTTGCCTTCCCGAGGTTCATCCCCCCGACAGTAGTCTCGAAACTGTGAGGGTCCACCGTCTTTTGATGGGTGGGCCTTCGCAGTTTCCCCCTGAGCAAGGCGGATTCTGCGAGCGCCGGGTCCGGCAACACCCACTGTGTGCCGGTTTTCCCAGAAACCGGATTGCGACATCCCGTCCGTGGCGGGAACCGAGGAGTCCGTCGAATCTTGACGCAATCCCTTGGGCTTCGCGCAGGCGCCACGTGACGCCCGGAAGTCGGAGGGGCCTGACAGGCCACGCGCGTGACTGGACCAGGTGACGGGCCGGGGGCCACCGTCGCGCGCCCTTGGGCCACGTGCGCGGATTTATTGCGGCGTCTGGGGGCCGGTTGCACTTCCCTGAGCAGTTAGTGCGTGCGTACGTGCGCACTTATTGCGGGGTAGTGGAACGGGCGGGTGCAGGCGATCCCACTTCCCCACATTTGAATCGGGGCTTATAAATTGAGGGGGGCAGGGGGGCGGCGGACACCATTCTCGCTCGCACCCTCCTGTCCCCCTGCTCCAGCTCTGCTCTTTGCCACCGATGCACAGCTACGCCCGCAACCCTGAGCAGAGCTTCCTCCGGCGTTCATCTTCTTCTTCCCGCTTCCATCCATGGCGCTGCCGTCAGGCTCCTGGATGGGCTCTAACATCACCAGCGAGGACATCGTGTAGCTTCGAGCTTCGCGGCGCTTGCCCCGGGAGATGGACGTCGGCGTCCGCCTGCCGCACAGCTAGCAGAGGCCCCGGCCCGAGGGGCAGGAGCGTGTCATCTTCCTCATGCATTTTGAGCGCGGGTTCGGGCTGCCGGTGAGCACCTTCTTCCGCGCATTCTTGGAGTTCTTCAGGCTTAAACCGCACCATCTTGGCGCCGACGTCATCGTCCAGCTCTCTAGTTTCGTGACCCTGTGAGATGGGTACCTGGGGGTCAAGCCAACGATCGACCTCTGGGCGTGCTTCTTCTCCTTGAAGCAGCAGGGCCCGTCGGCCGGGGAATTCGCCGACTGCGGCACCGCCGTCATCTCGAAGCAGTCTGGGGCGGATTTCCCCAAGATCCCGCTTGAGGATTCTGCCAAGAAATGGCAGAATTCCTTCTTCTACGTCCGCAACCATGGCGCGGACCATATTAATCTTCCACCCTTCATCATCGCGCCACCACGGGCGAAGACGAACTGGGGCTACTCGCTCCGGCGCCCATCGCAGGAGATCGTCAATCTCTGCGAGCGGGTGACGGTGATGAGGACGCAGGAGGGGCTCAACGGCACGGACCTCCTCGCCACGTTAATCACCCGCCGGGTCCTTCCACTTCAGAGGCGCTCCTGCCTCATCGGCGAGATGATTGGCCTGCAGGACCCCAACCGAATGGGGTCGACGCGGCTGTTTGTGGAGCAGGTCGCGCGCGGCGTCAACGACGTCTCCAAGGCCAACCTTGGAGAGGATTGGCGATTCGGCAAGGCGTCGTATAGCCAATCGAACCCGGCGCCGCAGGTGAGTGTCTGGTCTTCTTACTTCGCTGCCATGCATCTTCTTGTTCGTCCTAACGCGGCGTGGGAGATTCTCTTGAATGCAATCTAGCATCCTTACGCCCGGGCTCCATCACAGGTGGCGTCGGTGGCACCAGAGGAGCCCGCGGCCCAAGGCGGCGAGGAGGTGGCCGAGTCCGACGCTAGCGCTGGGCGCCGTGCTGGTAAGTCTTGCATGTTTCCTTCTTCATTTTGTCTTGAATTGTTGATCGTGTCGCGGCGAAGGCAACGCTGACGCCGGTTGCTGGTGTAGCGGCTTTGGGCGTGGGAGGCGGCGACGCGGGCGGAGCCGGGTCCTCGCATGGGGCGGCGCCAAGCCGCCCACATGGAAAGGACAGCGTTGCGCCGCGACCCCGGGGATCGAAGCGCGCGGCGGACCCGGCCGAGCCTGGGAGGCGGGCCAAGAAGAAGCGCGGGAGGCCGACCCCGGTCCCGGTCTTGATGGGGTAAGTTTTATTTCCTGCTTGCGCCTAGAATTCTTGAGCCAGTGTTGTCCCTTTTGCTTATTATGCATTCTTCTTCAGGTCACCCATCACGTTGGCGAGGGCAGCGGCGGAGGCTACGGCCGCCGAAGGGGCCGCGTTGCGTAGGAGCCGGTCCGACCTCACCGGCCTGGCCGGGGAGGAGGGACGGGGCGACTCGGACCTCGGCCTGGACCCGAACGACGCCGAGGCCTTAGCCTGGCTGGAGGCGGCGTCGGTCCAGGCTTGGACCGACGCGGCGGCGGCATGGGCGCGATCCGACATGGAGTCGGCCCAGCGCGAGATGCTGGAGGGCACGGTGGTGGCGGCAACGGTTTTTGAGCCGTCGTCGGTGAGGGAGCGCGGCCGTGGGGGCCGGGCTGAGGTGGTGATCCTCGACCGAGAGGTCGTGGAGGTGGGGGGCGACACCCCGTTGCGAGACGACGTGGTCGAGCGCGCGGGGGCTGATGGTGGTGGAGGCGGTGGCATCCTGGAGGAGATGCCGCAGGCGGCGACACCGGGGGCACCGTTGGCTATGGAGGAGGCACAGCGGGCGGCGGTGCCTGAGATGGCGACACAGGGCGTCCCGGCGTCCGGGTCGCGTCGGCGCCGGGAGGGGCGTCGGAGGAGGTGTTGGCCGCGTCGCGAGCGGCCAACGGGAAACTCGCCTTGGCGCCTCGGCAGGGTGGCCGCCGGGCTATCGTGCCGCAGCCCGCGCGGAGCGGGGACGCGGCCATCTTTGGGCCTCAGACCCAGGAGGAGGCGGCGCTGGATGCCGTCAGCCGCCGCCTGTGAGGCCGGACAGAGCGGCTTGAGGCCTTCGCCCAGGCCGAGACGGAGCGGAAGCGCGACCTGGAGCGCACCGTCCTGGTACGTCTTTCTTCTTTTGTTTCCTTGTAGTTTCTTCTTTGTGGGGGCGCGCCAGCGCACCCACTGGGTGTAGCCCCCGAGGTTCGGGCCAACTATGGGTCGAATCTTTAGATCGCCGGGCCTTGTCCTGACTTCTGTCTTTTTTCAGCATCTTGATGCCTTCCGGGTTGTCGCCTTCAACCGTCTCCTGGGCAAGCATCAGGAGCTCAAGGAGTAGCTTGCTGCCAAGAGGAGGAGATTCGCGTCGCCGCAGGTACGTTCGTGCTCTTTTCTAGTGGGGCCGCGCTAGCGCACCCACTGGGTGTAGCCCCCGAGATTCGGGCCAACTACATAGTAGTTGGGCCAAATCTTAAGTCTTGCCTTTTTTCTTCTGCTGAACTTTTTTCTTTTTGCAGCTGAGGTGCTGTCTTGGCGGACCCGGCTGCTCCAGGCCGGTCATCATTACGACCGGCTTGTTGCTCATGCCGGCCGCCTTGGCGTCGAGACAGCGCAGGCGAGGGTGGAGGCGGCTGCGGCCCAACGGTCTCTTGATGAGGCCAACCGGCTGCACGAGCAACTGGCGGGTCACAAGAGCCGCCTTGAGGCCGAGGTGGAGCTCCTTAAGGCGGAGGCCGCCAAGGTGATGGAGACGCAATGGGCCCTGGTAGAGGCGGACCAGCAGCGCGGCCAGCTGGCCGACGACAAGGGCCGGCTCCAGGCCGAGGTGGATCGCCTGCGGGAGCAGGCCGCCGCAGCGGAGGAGGCTCGTCAGGACGAGACTCGTCGCTGCGAGGCGGCCGAGAAAGCGGCCGAAGACAAGGATGCCGAGCTGAAGGCGGCCCTTGCTAAGGCGGCCGATCTGGAAAGGGCACTCGTGGAGCGCGACCGCGTCGTGGAGCGGGAGCGGCATGGTACGTTGCTCGAGGTGCAGCACCTGGAAGAGTCCTTCTCCAGTAAGTGCTGCTTCTTGTAATTTGCCGGGTCGGTGCCCGGCTTCTCTTCCTTGTTGTTCTTCTAATCTTGCTTCTTGTTTTACGACTGGGGCCTTCCCGGAGATGCAACGGCTGGCGGAGGAAGCCGTCTGCTACCAGCATTTACCGACCAGCGTTGTTGGGTCTGGGACGGATCTGCGGGTGGCCTGGACCTTCCTGGAGATCATCGCTGCTGCAGAGGCCCGCGTGCGGGCCCTGGGGACACAGATGGAGCGGTTGTCCCAGGTTGGCACCACGATGATGACGGCCCTGTGGCCGGACTCTGTCCATCCGCGCAGCTTCTCGCGCCTGGTGCGTTGGTTGGACATGGGCCCGGACCGCCTTGGCGAGTGGCGTGTTTCCGCCGCTCATGCCGGTGCCGAGATGGCGCTTCGGTTTGCGTTGTCTTGGCATCTTGATCTTCAGCTGGACGCGCTGATGGGCCAGCGCGCTGGTTCGGAGCAGTTGCTGCAGGAGCAAGCCAGCCGGATCGCCTCCCGGGCCAGCTACATCGCCGAGTTCGCCTTCCACGCCGAGTTCCATCCAGAGCGGACGGAAGACGGCAGGGCCGTGGATGGCAATGACTACGGCTTGCTTCTCCATGACCCGGAGGGGAGCTCGGAGGAGACGGGCGTCTACGGCGACACGGATGCTGAGGAGGACACCGGTGTCACGCCGGACCCGGAGGCTGCCAGGGGAGGGACGTTGATGTCGCGATGCAGCACTGGAGATGCCTGAGATACTTTTACGTAGAATCTGTTAAGTAGCAGGTCGACCCACCCACTGGGGGTTGTTTGGGGTGTAATGAACTCGGGCCATTGGCCTTTGCTTTAAACATTTATGTGTGAATATCGTGAGTGCTTTTTTGCCCTTTGCCTTCCGCTTTTTCGAACCGATTTCATGCGCTTTTCCTCTCTCAAACCTCC